>NC_140945.1:65903780-65916280 GCF_014529385.1 Adiantum capillus-veneris
TAAATGAATAGCCTCTGTAGTGATTTCTCATCACTAAAGATGTGACAGTTATCTTCCGGCGGTGACGCTGCCTCATCTCCATCCACATCTGACGACACAAATTGGCTCTTTGGACCGTTCTTGCTCTTGTTTACTAACTTTAAAGTTGCTGTTGAATGACTAGCTGAGGTTGTCTAGATGGTCATTTGTCGGGGATGTAGTGACTCTTGCCGCCCTGAAGATCCACCTTCTTCCTATCTTCTGAAGACATTTCACCAGTACTTTTGGATCGACGGAGCCCACCATGAGTGAAGGCAGCAATACCTATATTCCATTGGGAGGGCTTTCTTCACCCGCTTCATGCAGGCATCGCAGTCTATGGAGACCTAAATCTAATCTAATATAACGTAATCTAAATCTAGCATAAATAAACGTAAATCTAACTAAAAATAACCTAAATCTAATCTAATTTTACTTAAATAAACCAATCTAATTTAACGTAAATCTACATCTAACCTAATCTTTAATGTCTTTTATGATAGTTTCCTACGACGTTATAACTCTCTTCTTCTTGTGTGTGTGCGCGTGTGTGGATGTGTGTGCCAATAAAAAGAGATAAATGGTATACCTTTTCTATCACCCATGCCAAGTAATGATAGATTGGTTATGCCATTTCCCTCTCGAATAATAGGTCTTGAATTCAACTCCCTGTCGGCTAGATTTAGGTCTTTTAATTTTAATTAGTTTCCTACGACGTTAACTTAGTTTTCTCTCTCTTTCTCTCTCAATGTGTGAGCGTTTTTTGTTTATGCATGTTTTCTCTCTCTTTTCCTCTCTCAATGTGTGCGTTTTTTGTTTATGCATGTTCTCTCTCTCTTTTCCTCTCTCAATGTGTGTGTGCATTCTTTGTTTATGTATGTGTGTGTGCGTTTTTGTTTATGTTTGTACTCTTTCTCTCTCTCTCTCTCTCAAAAACACTATGTGTGTGTGTGTGTGTGTGAGAGAGAGAGAGAGGGAGAGAGAAAGAGGGGAAGGGAACATGAGAGTGAGGAGAGGGAAGGAGCATACCTGGCTCTCCTTCCTCTCCTCGTGTGTGTGTGTGTGTGTGTGTGGATAAGAAAGAGAGAGAGAGAGAGCGTTACCTGCTCCTTGCTTGAGGGTGCCGAAAAACTCAGATCTGAGATCTGAGTTTTTGGGCGCTCTCTGTTATTTTTTTTAGCCCAGCCGGCGTCGCTATGATCGTCGCAAATTTACTTGTAAATTTGCGACGCTCATAGCGACGCCGGGATTTTTTTTTTTGAGCGTCGCTGTGTGAGCGTCTCTAATATGAATAGCCTCTTGTAGTGACATCTACTCGATATCTTTCGGAATCACATTTCGGACACTTCTCCATGTCTATGTATTCCCCTCTGAAAAGAATGCAGTCATTAGGACAAGCGTGGATACACTACAAGAGGTTGTGTGCTCTTGTGACGCTGTTAGCGACGGAAATACATTGGGTTTTTATAACCCCCGGCGTCGCTAAAATCGTCGCTACGAGAGCGTCGCTATAGGCGTCGCTATATAGCGACGCATATAGCGACGCTTATAGCGACGTTTACACAGAAGACTATAGCGACGCTCATAGCGACGCTACAGAGCCATAAATAGCGACGCTTATAGCGACGCCCGAGAGAATATTTTTTTGGTGGCAGGGCATTGAATGCCCTGCCACCCATCAACCATATTGTACTTGATTCACTTTTTTAAAAAAGTGCAAAGGTAGATAATAGACCCAAAATAGTTACCCACAAGACGCATTGTTTGCAAAATTGACAATTGTACACAATCATAGGCAAAATGAATTGATTGGGCAAATGTAATAATGACAATTGTACAACATCATAGCATAAAGAATGATTGGCAAGAGGAACTGCGGTGACAAATGTAATAATATACATGGTTCAAAAAGACGTATAAAATCGTCTCATGATACATAAGCTATGAGAAACCTAAACTAATGCTATCTAGCAACGGCTAAACTGACGTCGTCTAGTCAGACGTCTCATCGCGTCAAGCGGCGTATCTGTCGGATTCTGCAAAAAAAAGACAATAAGACAGCTTTCAGTAAGTATAAACATATAACGACATTTAAAAAACAATACAAAAAATAAAAAAGAGTAAACCCAATACTAACCATGCCGCCGCGAGAACTGAGAATGTCTATCAGGGCGTTTAAGCCCTTCCTGCCTGCGTACTCGCGCTCGTACGGTGTGGGATCACGTCCTGTCATTGACCACTGTCAAAACATACAAAGATTTCATTATGTTAGAACTAAAAAAACTCATAAACCCTAAACTATCGAACATGTATAAAGAGCAATGTGAAAAGACTTACAAAATCGGCCTCAAATGATGCCCATCCACCGCTCCCCAAGTGGTGCGAGCTCCCTGCCTCTACTCGCGCTCTGGCTGCATCCTTTTGTTGCTTCCACTTGTCGAGATTTCGCGCGCTGCTTTTCTTCGCATTCTTCCAATCTTCTTTGGCCAGCCAATCTGGCCTATTCCACCCATTCTTGATTGCTTTTTGCACTTCGGAACGCTTGTGTTTGCAGTATTCGCGCATTCGAATCTTCATCAGGTCTTCATTGAAGCGCTGATCCCGTGTTGGAACGGGAAACTCATCATGAAGTATGTTGATGGCTCTGTTTTTTTAAATCTTGGTACTTCACTCCATTTGTTTAGTATATAGTGTCTAAACAGCTGAGAGCAAAGACCACGCATGCGCGAGATCACCTTCTTGCCGTCATCATCCATGATGATGCCGCCGCTGATGTCGACGGAGTAAGGCAAGCCCTCTGGCCGGTGACGCGTAAACCTGGTGTCCCGGCAGGGGTCTCTAGCGGCGTGTCGATGGGGGTACGGACGTCAGGTGTCTCCACCGCGTCTGGGCCCCGAAGCAAGGGAGTGTTGAGTGGGGTGGCTCCTGGCGGAGTAGGTAGAGGTGTGTAGTAGTGCTAGGAACAGTCAGCCGTGCAAAACCTGCGTAGATGGCGATGCTGTGGCTGGTGTGGGGGCGGGCAAAGAAGGGGAGGGTAAAGAGCCTCGTCGAACACGAGGCGGTGTGGAGGCATCGGTGGCGGAATCCCCACAACAACCGCCACCGCCACCACTAGAGCGCCGGTGTCTAGACGAGTGTGAAGCTCGTCTCGTCGACGCCGAAGCTTCGGAGCGCGCCAAATGCTCCGAAAGAGAGGGAGATGCGGATGGTGTAGGAACGCGCGATGATGCGCCAGAGCGATGACGCTCCACGTACCACTGTCTCTGCTGCGGTGACAAAGAAGAAAGAAACTCCTCATCATCCATACCTGCATTAAACACACGAATATTTAAACTTAATATTGAATGAATAGAGTAGACAATGACGCAAAGACCATTAAATACAATGACGTAATGACGCATATAAATACAATGACGCAATGAATCGAGTGATAGAAGAGGCAAGTCGAAAACTCAGAATTTTCAATCAAAAGATGTGAGCGCGAGTAGAAAAGAGCGTTATACACCATGGAAGGTACTTAGAGAGCCAGAGCTTTTACAACACGGAGCAAAATCGTTCAAATACAATATTTGTGGCTTTAAGAGATCTCTCTCTCATCCTCGCATAACTCAGCATAACTTCCTATATCTATATAGAGCTCTCCGTTTAAACACATATCCTTTGTTTCATTTTGTAGCTCCTCTGCATGCACCCCATATAGAGTAGTAGCATCTTGATGCTCTCTGGCACCACCACAGCGGCTTCTGATTGAGCATCTTCTCTGATCTCCTCCATTGATGCTGTTGTGATTGGCACATGGTAGCCTTCATACGTCCTTGCACTACGAGGGGCTACCTCTATGACGTACCACCAGTTTGATGTAGACTTTGTAGGATGAAATACTACCTGCCAGAGCCACATAACTTACATGAGAGCTTTCAAGCACATAACTTGTTAAAGGGGGATGTTAACTATTTACATACTTACTTGTTCACAATGCTCGGGTAGTACGAAAGTGTCTCTTAGGTCAGTCCATTTCTTAGTAGAATCCACCTCAAGAAAACCAGACTCTCCTCTACGCACAGTAGCGTTGCGACCCTCCATGATTATCTTGAACCATTGCACGTCGAACAGTCGACAAAAAATCCTCTGTAATCGATCCTCAAAATCTCTTGCAGCGTGCCGAAGTAAGTGAGTTCCGCCACCACAGGATCTGCATCAGAGGAACGTCGTCGACTAGACTGTTCAAATTTTGCCATGATTCCACAATCTTGAGTAAAACGCTTTTTGTCGATTCGTTCCACCCTAAAATGTCGACCTTTACACCATGCTGCTGTGTATGACTTATACTACAACGAACAAAGATTATGAGTGGCCGTTCAAACGTTTATAAATAAAGTCACTTGCTAGTCGTATATTGCAAACTTACCTTGGTCGCGCAACCCCGAGAGTACTCCCACTCTTCTTCAGTCACTTCGTCACCGCATTGTTGTGCGCTTTTCAATTGGTTGTGCAACCATCTTAAGCTCATGAAGGTTGGTAGGCTCTCCAGAACCGCTGGATAGTGCATCGATGGTCGTCTTCCCCGTCTCCACTCGATTCCCACATTTCTAAGGTCAACTCTGGCTCCCAAAGTATCTTTCTTGCCGGTCAAATGGTCCCATAGTAGATTACCCACATTCTTGAATATGTGCATTGGATCGAGCAAGTGATCGATCATGAGTCGGGGCCAGTATGGTAACTCGTACCATAGAGATAGTCTCTTCATCCCTGGAGGCAATCCGTCATCGCACATCTCCTTCTGCTCTAACCATGCTTGTGCAGACATCCTTGGTGGCTCTCTTCCCAAAAAGCCGTCGCGTAACACATGATTCTCTGGAAGATACGCTTGATGACCTTCGTAGATTTGCTTCTTCAGTGAGGGTGCCCTACGTGCATTTAGTCTAGCTCCACATGTGACACATGCTCTATATCCGCTTGTTTGAAGCCCTGCATGTATACACATGATAATAGATCAACTATGGGAAAAACAATATTTACAGTGTCTGAGTGAGGAGTGTCAATAGATCACCTGAGCATTCTGTTAGCCCGGGATAGTCATGCATGGTCCACATTAGAATGCCTCTGATCAAAGCATTCCGTCGTCTTGTGTGTCGGCTCATATCCACCACCTCTATGCCAATCCACAATTGTTGTAGCTCTTCCAATAGTGGACGAAGATACACATCCATATTCCCCACTTTATATCGCCCTGGCACAATCAAGCTTAGCCATAGGTGCCCCTTCTTCGTAGTCAACCACGGGGGAATGTTGTAGTTGACGATGACAACGGGCCATACACTGTAAGATGTTGATCTTTGACCAAATGGATTTACGCCATCCATAGCCAGGCCTAAGCACAAATTTCGAGCTTCCCTGGCAAAATCCGACCATGTTCCATCTATATGTTAACAGGCTGCGCAATCTGCAGGAATTCGTAGCACACCATCCGAAGATTTATTCTCCTCATGCCATGATGCTAGGGCGGCCATGGACTTACATTCTATATAGAATTCTAATCCATCCCCAAGTTTCGCAAAATCTTTCTTGCTTCATCTCGGGAATCTGGCATCACATTGTCAGCTGGTAGTATATGCTCTTTAAGCAATCTACACAACATAAAAATACGATACAGTCGTGTAAAAATCTATCAGATCATTATACATTTAGAGTTTTATTAAAGTAAACTAATTGTAATAGATCACTTGAAAAGCGCTGTGACGCTAGTGTCACTCCATCCAAACTTTGCCTGCTTGTTGAGAAGAACCAGGAGTGCTTTCAATTTAGACATATGTGCTCCATTATACAATGGCGTATCGGCTTCACTTTTCATATCATCATAGATAAGCCTTTCTGAATCCATGATCGTCTCGATCATTTCATCAATCTCGGGCTCAAACATTGCCTCGATGGGAATGTGCTCTGCATGATCATCCCCCGAGCTGTCAGAGGCTACATCTTGTGGCCTCACATATGCTGCTTGACCAAAGCGCCTGCGAACACGTCTATTGGGTTGCAAGATTGCTGCTTGTTGGCCAGCGTCAGAGTCCGACGAGTTATAATTGGAACGAACATCTATAATAGATGGATCGAACTCGCCAAATTCGCGAACGTGCTGCAAAGAAACACGTCTTGTCCGTCGCACAGCATGCTTGCATTGATTACAAGGACATAAGACCCTCGTTGAGAGATAGGTGTTTCGGTTGGACGGTCCCACATCCTCGTCACTACTCATAATGAGGATAAAAATCTTATAACCTGGACAACAAATTTAATATTCTATTGGCATTCTTCGTCGTATCTCTCTCTCTCTCTCTCTCTCTCTCTCTCTCTCTCTCTCTCTCTCTCTCTCTCTCTCTACCTCACATTCTCTAGTCATGTCCAATCTCCGCACACCTCGGTCTAGAGGTGCACGGAGATCAGAACCACCGGTTTATAATCTCGTCTTTATTGGTCAATACCTATATTTGTGGATACAAGAAATCTACAGACCCACGTCTACATGATACTGCATGTAGTGGACAAAACCCCTTTGCCTCTTCTCTAGCTGTAGCACTTCACAGCATCTTAACATCTTTTCACTGTTCGTCTAACTCTAAACCCTAAACCGTAAGTAATTCTTGCGTGGACTCGATCTAACGTAAATAAGCGTAAATCTAACTAAAAATAAACCTAAATCTGATTTAACGTAAGTCTACATCTAACCTAATCTTTAACGTCTTTTGGGATAGTTTCCTACGACGTTAAAACTCTCTTCTTCTTGTGTGTGTGTGTGTGTGTGTGTATGTGCGTAAACCTAAATAAACCTAAGTCTAATCTAATATAACATAAATCTAAATCCAACGTAAATTATGTTATATTAAAAAAAAAGAACTAAACTAGCAGGGATTATAAGAACCTTAAAACTGATTTAACACATAATTTTTCACATAACTCGGCAAGAGTTTGCATTCTCATCACTAAAGATGTGAGAGTTAACTTCCGGCGGTGACGCTGCCTCATCTCCATCCACGTCTGACGACAGCAATTGGCCCTTTGGACCGTTCTTGCTCTTGTTACTAACTTTGAAGTTGCTGTTGAATGACTAGCTGAGGTTGTCTAGATGGTCATTGTCGGGGATGTAGTGACTCTTGCCGCCCTGAAGATCCACCTTCTTCCCTATCTTATGAAGACATTTCACCAGTACATTTGGATCGACGGAGCCGACCATAAGTGAAGGCAGCAATACCCTATATTCCATTGAGGGCTTTCTTTACCCGCTTCATGCAGGCATCGCAGTCTATGGAGACCTAAATCTAATCTAATATAACGTAAATCTAAATCTAGCATAAATAAACGTAAATCTAATTAAAAATAAACCTAAATCTAATCTAATTTAACTTAAATAAACCTAAATCTAATTTAACGTAAGTCTACATCTAACCTAATCTTTAACGTCTTTTAAGATAGTTTCCTACGACGTTATAACTCTCTTCTTCTTGTGTGTGTGCGCGTGTGTGGATGTGTGTGCCAATAAAAAGAGATAAATGGTATAAACTTTCTATCACCCATGCCAAGTATGATAGATTGGTTATGCCATTTCCCTCTTGAATAATAGGTCTTGAGTTCAACTCCTCGTCGGCTAGATCTTTAGGTCTTTTAATTTTAATTAGTTTCCTACGACGTTAAATTAGTTTCTCTCTCTTTCTCTCTCAATGTGTGTGCGTTTTTTTGTTTATGCATGTTTTCTCTCTCTTTTTCTCTCTCAATGTGTGCGTTTTTTGTTTATGCATGTTCTCTCTCTCTTTTCCTCTCTCAATGTGTGCGTTTTTTGTTTATGCATGCTCTCTCTCTCTTTTCCTCTCTCAATGTGTGTGTGCATTCTTTGTTTATGTATGTGTGTGTGCGTTTTTGTTTATGTTTGTACTCTTTCTCTCTCTCTCTCTCTCTCTCTATCTCTCTCTCTCTCTCTGTCTCTCTCTCTCTCTCTCTCTCTCTCTCAAAAACACTATGTGTGTGTGTGTGTGTGTGTCTGAGAGAGAGAGAGAGAGAGAGAGAGAGGGAGAGAGAAAGAGGGGAAGGGAACATGAGAGTGAGGAGAGGGAAGGAGCATACCTGGCTCTCCTTCCTCTCCTCGTGTGTGTGTGTGTGTGTGTGTGTGTGGAGAAGAAAGAGAGAGAGAGAGAGAGAGAGAGAGAGAGAGAGAGAGAGGGAGAGCATTACCTGCTCTTTGCTTGAGGATGCCGAAAAACTCAGATCTGAGATCTGAGTTTTTGGGCGCTCTCTGTTATTTTTTTTAGCCCAGCCTGCGTCGCTATGAGCGTCGCAAATTTACGCTCATAACGATGCCGGGAATTTTTTTTTGAGCGTCGCTGTGTGAGCGTCGCTAATATGAATAGCCTCTTGTAGTGTATGTGATGAGATGTACATCTTTCTAGTAGGACTACTCCTTCTTCCTCTCAATCTACTCTCATACCCCGCTAGCTCTCACCATCTTCGAAGGTGTGTGAGGTCTTGGGTCTGAGACTGTGAGGGATCCGGAATTGATGTTGTGTTTGATAAGTGTTTTGCTTAGTGCTTGAAGTTTCCATATTCATTGCACTAGCTAGTATGGAAGTAACACAAAGAATTGTATTTTAAAATGTCTCTCTTGATGGGAGAAACCATAATACGAAGCCTTTTGGAGGGGGGACCAGCTCCATGCAAATCCGGTCCTCAACTGTTGTCAATTGCTTAATTTCTCTCTCTTTTGAAGTATTGTTCATGCTATTTAACTAGGTGTTATACTTTTTGTTGCTCTCTCCACCCAAGCACTCTTGTTATTCTCATTAGGAATCTATTCTAATGAAATGTTCACTATGTTCATGCTATTTTCCGCTACATACAAGTTACTAGACCATTAAATGTTACAAAATTTGATGATCCACATAGGTTGGGTTCACATCAAGCCGGTGGAAAAGGCTATGTGTAGCATGGGCCAATCAAAGGTTTCCATTTGGCAACTTTTGTTCACAAAGGGTGGTGGAACTCTGAAAAGTTTCTTCCACGTCACGGCAGAAAAGGGGTGCTTCTCTTCCACCCCCCCAAGCTTTTGTGCTGACCCCCCCCACCCCGCCCGAACTTCTCTTTTTCTCTGACACAATAGCCTGTAGCCAATCTTAATTCTCCACGCAGGATTTTCCCCCTCTCTCTACCACCGTTGTGTGTGAACAGCTGCAAAGTGGAATCCATCACTATGTACAAGTTCCGCCTGGAAGCTGCTGAAAAGCTCCCTTTCTTCCGCCATGTAGTCTGAATTGGGCCATAGAAAGGGAGGAGAGGAAGGACTGTGGCTGCAGGCATTTGCAGCCACGTGGAGGGCCACCCCTCTCTCTTTAATGTAGATGTAGATAGATATAGATATAGATATGTAGCCCATTTTGACATTCATTTTCGATTCACTCATCTGTAATGTTAATGGCGATGGTATCCTCGTTCACAGGTAATTGATTAATAGCGCTGGTGACCGCAGCTTCAGAGGAATTCATGCCTCCAGCTTGATAAGATGGCATGAGCTCCACAGCACGCAGGTCATTCAGCTTGGGGATGAAGACGGAAGTGCGACAGAAGGGGCAAGACGAGGCTTGAGCGAACCAAGCATCGATGCAGTCGGCATGAAATATGTGCGCACAGGCCGGAAGGCTGCGGACACGCTGCCCACTCTCGAGAATGTCGAGGCAGATGACGCATTCAGATAAAGCTTCTGTTATGGGCTTTTCATCCTGGTCGGAAGCTACTGCAACAAGGAAGAGAGAAGAGGGCACCGAGGCCTCGATCGCTGAAACAGAGGGGGACGCGGGGCGGGCGACAATGGCCGCATTCGCTACTCGGTTGAGTGCCCTCCTTCTGAGATAATTGCGTAGCTCTTGGTCATAGATGGTACGCTGTGTGTAATAAACAACGCGACTTCCTCTGGCCGTGCAATAGTGGTGGCCGATAAGGGCGCACAAAATAGCCAAGGCGGCGAGCACTACAAAAGCAGCACAGAATATGATAGACATAGTATCCCCGTCCATTCTGGGCATTTGCTTCACCCTTCGACTCTCTCGCTCCTTATAATATGGCCCTCAGACCCCACGTGCTTTTCCGCTTTTCACATTTCCAAGCGGAACGAAACCCTACTTTCCTACTGCTTACTTTTCCTCTTTCTAGTCAGCAGGTTTTTTTGGCCTGCCCCAAAGGGGGAGGCCCTCGTGATGGCTTTACTTTTTGCTAATGAAAAAGAGAAGATTATTTTTTAAAAAAACATAATATTTTATTATTAGATGTTTTTGGCATGCCCAGAGGGCTAAGGCCATAGTAATGTATCCCCTTTTTGCTAGTGAAAAAGGGGAGGTTCGTATTTTAAAAATGCACAAATTTTTATTGGCTATAGCATAGCGTTAATATGGAAGCCTTAATAAAGAGAAGTTGTTTTGAAAATTAGGGGGGATGTTTTCTTGGGAAGAGAGAGGGAGAGAGAGGCAAATATTTTTGAATTGTTAGTGCGCAGTTCTCCATTAAGGCAAAAAATGCTCTCTCTCTCTCTCTCTCTCTCTCTCTCTCTCTCTCTCTCTCTCTCTCTGTGCGAGCTATGGACGACGAGGGGGTGGGGGCCTTCTAGCTCATCTTTAATAGAGCCAAGTGGATGCTACATCCTACCGGTACTTCTCTCATTGTTTCAATGAGCAACTGGCCAGCAGATATGCGATGGAATTGTTTTGCACCGCCTTTGTTCATTGTCTATAGACCTTGCTTTGGCTGGAGCCATTATGCATGTCGTCAATAGTAGGTCTTTTGCAGACCTGAGCATCAGCTTGAAGTCCCATAAGATAGGCTCTGTGAAGGACACACGGGTCCAAGGAGGACCAGGGTAGAAATGTGACCAGAAGGGAACTTTGCCAACTTCCTCGCGAGCTCTTGGCAACAGGTGGCGGAGCCCTGGGAACTGCTTCTCAAGGTCCTCCGTGGCCTCCATGTTTGCCATCTCCTTCCTCGATGAGAACAGATCATTCACCAGAATTACATTGTAGGCTGTGGCCTTTGTCATCTTGTGCATCACCTCCCCATTCTCTCCGGCAGCTCACATGCACTTGTTCCCAGGAACTCAATTGTTGGATGTGGTCTCTGTCATCTTGTGCATCACCTCTCCCATCTTCTCTGGCAGCTCACATGCACTAGTTCTCAAAAACTCCACCCCCAGCGCCGCATACTCTACCAACAACAACGCTGACCACGCAAACCCATCCTCCATCCTCAACTTTATGATCTCTTTCTCATCATTCATCATGACTAAGCCCCTTCTGCCTTGACACCCATATATCCTTCATTACCTCCATCGACCTCAGCATTTCCCTCGCCAGCCTCCTTTGTAGTCCTTCTGATATCCCTGTGCCCATCATCTCCCAGACCTCCACCTGAAAACATACCAGGAACGACACTATGTGCTTGTCTCTCGTTTTGTACTGGATAGCCGAGCAAGAGAAGAAAGCATTGATCACGGCGGCAAAAGCCTCGGCCACGTCAACTGCGGTCTTCTCGTATGCCTCATCAATATTGCCATTAATGAGGAGGAAGAGACAGGTGGTGAAGTTGATGAGCAGGATAAGGCGCTCTCTGTTGATGGTGAAAGGATAGAAAGAGGCGAAGAGGGGGAAGAGACTCCGACGGCAGGAGGGGCGAATGGAGTCGCGTGGGAGGAGGGTTCGAAGAAGGAGAGGACCATTGCTCGCATTCTGCAGGTCTGACGGATTTGTAAGCAGGGTGGCGACGAACAAATAAAAGGCAGGGTGCGGGATTGGGGAGGGGAAGGGCGATAGGTGACATTGGTGTAGGACGAGACTGAAAAGCAAGAGGGCAACTGGCAGCTAGACATCGGGGTGCTGCAAAGAAGAGGATGATAACGAGGTAAGAATTAGTACAAGTTGAAGGAGTATGAGGGTTTTGGTTAGTGCTTACTAGCTGTTGCTGTTGTCGACATCTTATCATGCAAATCATTGTCGTGAGATGCAATATAGGTACCCCCCACACGGGAGGGGGTAATTTGTTAGATCAAGGAATCTAACCACACCATGTGGTGGTCACCCGTGAAGAGTGAGTTAATTGTTATTTTGGAAGGGGGGGTAGAGCAACTGCACCTCAAAGAGCTGTAGTTGGTTCATCCCACTTTTGTAGGAATTTATGAATCTTTTTGGGAGTCTCTAAAAGTGCATAGTAAAATGTGAACTTCTTTTAGTTTTTCCAACTCCACGTAGTGGACTCTCTTTCCTATGTGTAGCTTTCATTTCCCTCAACCCCAAAGCATGGAAGAGAATGAATAAATCAATTTTTTATTCTTCAACTTTAAGCTTTGTCTTTTCTTCTATACTCTTTATAATGCACCTTAAAATTTTCAAGGAAGGAGAGGGCGTCCATGTGTCACTCCTTGGTACATTTCAAAAAACACTTTACAAAGCATCTATCTAAAA
>NC_140945.1:65921280-65951280 GCF_014529385.1 Adiantum capillus-veneris
CATAGTCCAGTTGGTGCCGTTCCACACTCGCGCTAGACTGCACCTCATTCGAAATCTTGAAATCAATTAATTCAAGTTTGGAGCTTAGAGAGTGATCATGAGGTGGTGTCGGGCACGCAATATAGTGTTGTATTTAACACATACTCCTTCTACTAGTTATTTTGCTTTATGTACAAGTCCCATGCTGACATGAAGATAGAGGAAAGTGGGTAACAACAGAGCATTGTATTTACTGAATTCAACCATTGCACTGCTTTACTGGTTTATTGAGAGAGAGAGAGAGAGAGAGAGAGAGAGAGAGAGAGAGAGAGAGAGAGAGAGAGAGAGAGAGAGAGAGAGAGAGAGAGAGATTGTAGTATCATCCACAGAGGTCATAAATGACCCATGGGACCGGAGACAAAAAACATTACAACACAACGTTTTAAGTGAAGGCATCCATATTTGACTCACATGCCAATCCATGAACATCACAGCCTTGGAAGCTATATCTTCAACCTCTTCAAGTGAGAGCAAGCTGCATTGCTCGATCACCAAATCTTGAACACCAACCTTCTCTACCTGCTCTTCAAACACTTCTCCTACTGCCATATCATTTGCTAAGCAAGAAACAAAATCAACTTTTATCTCATTTTATGGTAGGTGACAATCGCCATATCTAGTGACATAGGGCTAGCTTCCTCTTCTTCAATCTTTGTTGTTTGGGCTTCACCACTCGGCTCTACAGATCGTGGTATTGGAGCTCCTTTTGCAAGACCAAGGCTCTTTAGCATGATCAGCAGGGCAAGATTACCCAACCCCCTTGCTATCCTTTTCTTGCAATAATTCTACCATCTTTTCGTCCGACATCTTCAGGATTGTCCTTTGGACACTCCATACCTTCATCTTCTTCTTCATCTGGCTCCATTGTGTCTAGGTCAAGTTTGACCTCTTGCTTTGCACTTTGGCCCTTTGAACCTGCTACAACCTACTCTTCATACATAATTACATTTGGCACCTCTTCATGGTATGTTTCCTCATTAAAGGAGATATCATTTTCATCCTGTATGGTGGCATGAGAAACATCACGCACAAAATATACAGCTTGTGTTACCCCTTGGTCAATTATAATTGAAACACCTCCTCCCGCTTGTGTTATCTTTGGTTACACTTTACACAACAAACTTTCAGGATTCAAAAACCCTCTTTCAACTTCCATTTTGTAGGATTAGAAGCTATGGTGGATGCTTCCTATGAAAAGCCATGGCGTGCAGGTGTGCAAAGCAAAAAGGAGGTAACGAGAGAGAGAAAAGAGATTCAATACATAGAACAAAGACACGCTTTTAATATTTCTTTGTAAATGATACCTTACCATATATATAAGTGTTTGCAATTGGTTTTAGCCATGCTAGCCATGCAAAACTTCTAAACTAACTGGAGCGCATCTACATGCTCCAAGAGAGAGTGTTTACATGGGCTGACACCAAATTGAACATTAAGGGCTTGGAAACCCAACAACCCCCCCCTCCCCCCCCCCCCCCCCCCCCAGCCCACACCACTGATAATGGACTTGACACAGACCACGGCAGAGTTCAATCACCTAAAACTATGAGGAGATGCCCCCCCCTGACAACAACATAGGTGTGTGTGCACTTCCCTCAAACGACCATCAGTGTGAGACAACAAGAACTCAACCAAACAAAATATGGGATGTCTTACCACTTTATTTTTGTGGCATTGTCTATAACCCGTACAAAGTTTTTGGCATGACAATAACTGACAACAGACAAGCTAAAAGAGGGGTTTGACTGAAAAGTATATGGTTGTGTTGACAAACAGACAAAAAACTTTTATGACACTGAAAACATAAAAATATTTGGTAGACTTTGCATGTGTTGGTTGAACAACTTGTTGTAGCAAAACTTTTGATTTGTGCGGTCTTCATCTCCATCAGGAATGGGCAGCCTAACACCAACAAGATAATCACGTTGATAATGTGTTTTACGCTCGAGACCTCACTGATACTCTTACACTATTAATAACCTTTGGAGGCTTGTGGTGTTCAAACGAGTAATACTCGTATCAGAGCTGGATATTAATTGTGAAATCTTGTTTACACAGTAGGCATTTTAATACACTCTATAGAGGATTGCTCCAAGGGCAGCCTATTGATCATGGATGCCCTCGAATTCTTTGCAACACTAAGTAGAACTCATTTGTCTCAAGGTCATGGCTCCCATGTTCTATCAACCTCAATGAGATGTGTCCCTTTTTGTTTACGGGTTCATGCCCCTTGCACTACCAAACTCCCACTAGCCCTAGTCACCTTGACATGCCGCCCTGAGCGGCCCCTTTTCTGCCTTTTGACCCCTATGACTCTTTGCAGGGTTTGGATCTTCTTTCTCATGCCCTTGAGCTCCTAGGTGAGCCCCCTTGTGTTCCTGAATAGCTCCCTCAATGACCTCCTTTTTGCCTTTGCAACACCCCAACTCCACTTACATGCAAGCTTCCATCGCCCACATGGTTCCCCCTTCCCTTTCAGTCTTCAACAGGTAGTTCATAGTGCCACCCTTCATCTTCAGCAGGTAGTTCATAGTGCCACCCTTCATCTTTAGCTCTCCTCACTTTCTCTTGCATGCCAACCCTCATCACTATCTAACACCGGGTATTGAATGAAGTATAAGCAGTGGGAAGACCGCTACCTACCTCAGCGTGTGAAGTGCTACTCTTCTATCCCCAGCTCTATTTTGAGTTGCCTCACCATCAATTCTTGACTGCTGGCTAGCCACATCATAACTTGATCACCATCACCACCACGTCATCATTTTCCAGTACCCATGCGCCACCCGCGCCACTGCTATTCAGCACTTTACCTGAGTCCGCCATTGCCGTGCCATTACTGTTGCACTGTGTAACTTGCCCATCTGTCGCCCCTGCAACACCCGGCCACCTATCCTCGTTGTTACGCTTCCCGAACCCCATCAACACGAGTTTCACAACCTCACATTGAATCTGAACACAGGGATTGCCTATGTTAGCACAACCATCAATCCCATTTGCCTCGTCTGTTTGCAATACAACATGCCAAATCACCCACATCACCATCAATATTCTTGGTGCACCTCTATTGAAGCCCATCACACTCAAACATCTCGCCATCATCATTCACCTCGTAGCTACATGCTCCCAGTTCCGACACCTCTCTACTCACCCGTTCCTTGTTGCGCGCAGACCCTCAACCTACTAGCGCCATCCGCACCCTGTATTGTCTAGCTCACATCTCCCCTTCTCATTGTCAATGCGTGCCTCCTGCAAGCTCCCAAGTTTTCTCATTGACCTCAAATGGCCCAGTCCTGCTCACGACCCCACCTACCTCGATCTGCAAATCACGAGTCACGATGAGCTCGTAGCTCTGCAACGTGCCTCGTTTTTTTTTTGGGATTAAATTTCATTGAAAATTTTTAAGATTGCATTCCCACATAGCAAGACCCCTTCACACATCACTTTTGGAAAGGCACCAAACCAATCTATGTATGTCAAACTAGTGCACCACTACGACATCACCATCAATCTGTATGTGTATACTTATGATTTTGCATGTGTACCCACTTTTGTCAAAGGACTAGACACTGTCGGCATGAAATCGGTAAGACCTTCCTCATGTGCTATAAATATGTGCAACCATGGCATATATATTATGCCTACACAAGCGTCAATCACTTGTGATGCACTACATGTGACTAGGATAAGAGCATCACTAAATGAACAAAAAAATCATCAATGAGTACCACTAGTGCAATGTATGTGTATTGTACCCCATTCGCCATGGAGATTGCATCTTTGTCAGAACGGACCAACAACATGAATAAAGAAGATCAACATCAACATAAAATGATAAAGAAAGTGGTAACACACGACAAAGCTCATGACATCAAGATAAAGGGGTGCCAATTGGGGAACTTTCTCCACCGACATATTCAAAATAATCCTTTTGCATAGCATAAATAATTTGAGGGCTTTCCCTCACGTGGTTTTTCCCTCTATTGTACATATATGTGCATTGTGTCTTCCTTTGCACTTTCACATTTTGCATTGGATCAAAACAGCGACAACAACATCATCAACATATTGGCTACTACAACAACAACCTATGGCAAGAATAACGACAACAAAGTATTTTGTGTGGGGGAGAAAACCCTCCAACCAACAAACAACAAACAAAATGTGGTTAAGCATTCTCTCAATTGTACCTTACTATCTATTTGTGCCAGGGAAGGCTTGTGTGTGTGCCTACACCCTTTGTGTCTAGGGGAGGCAGATTTGTGCTCAAGGGGAGGCAGCTTGTATTTTGTGCGTCTCATCCTAGTTGTGTTTTGAGGGGAGGATTGTGTGAATGATAGGCAACCAAAACCCACATAGGAAAGGATTTTTGGGATGCGTGTTTTTGTTTCATCTCTTGTATGAAAAACCCCTTCCACCTCATGTGCTGATAACCCATGTGAAGAACCTCTTACAACCCTTGTGTAAAGAATAACCACTTGTATTTGTTCACATATTATGTCCATGTGTCAAAAGGATGTTTCTTTTGTATATGTCTATATAGATGCACTAGTATGTTGAATAACAAAGTCTATCATTTGCAATTATACTCTATTGTATTGGGCAATAATCTCTCTCTCAAGCTCTACACTAACCTCTCTAAGCATGCCAGTAACATGAATGGTACACTAATCCACCCACCTTAACCTATTACACTTTATCGACATAGCATTGTGGATCTCCAATATAGTCCACTTTCTCTCTTATCCTTAGGTATAAGCATTCCATGAACCTCTCAAACTTGAAAACATCTCCATTTTGTAGCTAGGTACCAACAATCAACTATCTCCAAATAGCTTCAAACCTATCAAAAAACACTCTGAATTCTCCACACACATCTCATTTTACTACCTTGAACGTTAAATCTGAATCTGCAAGTGAAATCCTTTGCTTGAAGTCTTGGATAAAACAAGCTCGAACCACCTTTCATGAATACCAATTAGGAACTTCTAGCACCTCAAACCAAGATTTGGTGGTACAAGAACCTTTTATGACTGCCACTTAGGAACTTCTAACCCCTTGAACCAAGATTTGGCTTTCCCTCGCATCACTATAAGCACAACCGTCAACTTGGCTTCGTCGATCACCATCCATATAAACAACATCCAGAGCTCCACATCTAACATCCAATCTTCAGCATGGGTGCACAAGATGGAAAGGGGCAAATGGGAACACAACACACAACACAGATGCGTCTCTATAGTGTTGAGAGAGAAAGAGAGATCACAGAAATAGAACCCCAAAGTGTGTAGAATACACACATGAGATGATATATATATAGAGGGGCCCTGGGTGCCATATATAGAGAAGCCATATATTGAGTAACATCACATATAAGCTCAACACCCCCGCTCAAATAAGGGTCCCTAACTATGGATGAAAAAACCCTTGGGGGATCAAGGGAAAAACCCACAGCTCTATATACACCCACCGTTATATTACAAAAATCATTAAATATACAAATGTTCATGAGGAGCTACATCACTCCTTTTACAATGAATATTTTATGAGGAGCTACATCACTCCTTTTACAATGAATGTTTTATGAGGAGTTACATTACTCCTATCCTATCAACTACAATAATGAATACAAAGGTTCAATAAAGAGGTGTAAATGCTATCGATTAGCTCGTAATCAGAAGTGTCTCCATGAATCTGTTGTGTAGCTTGTCATCACTATCACATCACCAAACATATCTTCATGTTGTCATCAATATGGAATCACAAAACATGTCTTCATAAATCTTTTATTGTCACCAAGTTTGTCTTCATGAAATCAATTCTTTGATCAATCCTACATAGATCATAGACTCAAAAAACACAGTCATGAAAATTATTAGCATCGTAGTGAAATAATTACGTTCACAATGCCATAAGACATGGTTCGCAACGCCACTCTTTTGAGGACATATATACGCACGACAACATATGTGGACATAAAGGATGAACATAAAAAGTACAAGATGCATGATACATGATGCAAATGACATGTGTATATACTACATAAAATGACATTTATAAACGTAGTGATATCAATGAGTATCATCAAAGTATTAACAAAATATCATCATTGTATCAATAAAAATGAATAAATCATTATGTTATCAACGAAAAGCATCATAGAATAATCATTGTATCAACGAAACAACATCATGATATCACCAAGAATAATCATTGTATCAACGAAACAACATAATGGCATCACCAAGAATAACCATGGTATCAATGAAACAACATCATGGTATCACCGAGAATAACCATGGTATCAATGAAACATCATCATGGTATCAACGAAAATCACCATGGAATCAACAAAATATCATCATGGCATCATCGAGAATAATCATGGTATCAACGAAATATCATCATGGCAACACTGAGAATAACCATGGTATCAACGAAATATCATCATGGTATCAACGAAAATCACCATGACCAAAGTACTAACAAAACATCATCATGGTACCATCAAAATCACTATGGTATCAACGAGAAATTATCAATAAAACGACGTAAACTATATCTCTATAAGAATAACTATACGAGAATCAACGAACGAGTATATGATATAACAAAAGATCATGTACCAACAGTAGCTCGATAGAATTTGGACGATCATCACAACGGCTCGACTGAATATGAACGATATGTAACTGGCTTCTGCAACAAAGTTACGTCAATAACAAATATATGATTGATGAAGAAAAAATATAATTGAGAAGTTTTCAATTATGATAAAAATCAAAAGCAAAAAGTAAATTTTTTCTTTTCAAACATATTCGCAGTGCGAGATGATAACTCAAAATCGGTGCAGAATTTAGAGAAACTTTCTTTTGCAAAGTTGTAGACCACATCTATTCCGATGGCTTTAGGCGAATAGTTTTTGCAAAATCCTTCTCAATTAGGAGAAAAATCAAAAAACAAAAAATGAAAGTTCCATTTCAAGCATGTATGCTGTCTGCCAACGATAACCCAAAATCAGTGCAGAATTTGAAAAAAAAAACTTTCTTCTGCAAAGTTATAGACCACATCAATTTCAGTGCCTTCGTGGGCTGTTTCTGCAAAATCGTTCTCAATTAGGAGAAAAATAAAAAACAAAAAGTTAAAGTTGCTTTTCAGACATGTACGTAGTCCGCCAACGATAACTAAGAATTGGTGCAGAATTTGGAAAAACTTTCTTCTGCAAAGTTGTAGACCACATCAATTCTGATGCCTTTCGTGGGTAGTTTCTGCAAAATTTGTTTTCAATTAAGAGAAAAATCAAAAACATAAAACAAAAGTTGCTTTTCAGGTTTGTACATACTCCACGAACGATAACTCAAAATCGGTGCACAATTTGAAAAAACTTTCTTCTACAAAGTTGTAAACTACATTGATTCCGGTCCCTCTAACGGATAGTTTCTGCAAAATTGTTTTGAACTAGCAGAAAAAACAAAATTAAAAAGCGAAAGTTGCTTTCCAGGTATGTACGCAGTCTACAAACGTTAACTCAAAATCGGTGCAGAATTTGAAAAAACTTTCTTTGCAAAGTTGTTGACCACATCAATTCTAGTACCTCCAGCGGGTAGTTTTTGCAAAATTGTTTTCAATTAGCAAAAAAATCAAAAACAAAAAGCGAAAGTTGCTTTTCAAGTATGTACGCAGTCTGCGAATGATAACCCAAAATCGGTGCAAAATTTGAAAAAACTTTCTTCTGCAAAGTTGTAGACCACATCGATTTTGGTGCCTCTCGTTTGAAGTTTCTGCAAAATTGTTTTCAATCAGGAGAAAAATTGAAAACAAAAACATACTGCTCTGATACCATGTTGAGATAGAAAGAGAGAGCACAGTAATAGAACCCCAAAGTGTGTAGAATACACATATGAGATGATGTATATATAGAGGGGACCTCGGTTCCATATATAGAGAAGCCATATATTGAGTAGCTTCACATATAAGCTCAACATATAGCCCACACTTTCCACATCATCCCTATCACCTAGTTAGCACATACACATATGCCAACCTCTACTAGCCGTACCCAAACACTACTACACATACCCCTTCGCAAAGCACATCATAATGTCTATTGTTCCTAATCCCTCATAGAATTGTCTAACCATAGATACACAACTTCAAGTTTCGTAACATTGACAAAAACTTCAAGATTATTGATAGACACAAGTTTGCATACAAATCTACATCCTTAATATAGTATATATATAGGGAGCACTCACTTTCTTGAAACCTATCAAAAACTTACCTAGTACCCACAACCTTTACTACCCTTTGTACGTATCACACTCACACACATATACGACTGCAAACACTTGGATACAAGAGCAAGTGAGACAGAGAATATTCATTTCAACACCCAAAATATAGAGATTTCGATGATGTCTATGCGATTAGCTTCATTTAGAGAGTGTACAATGATTTTTTTTTTGTGGAAAAAACACCCTGCTTTAGCAATTTTTTCCCTTGTTTCTTGACGGTTTCATAAGCTCTATTGCAGGTGGTAGATCTATCTCTATGAAAACATGATGATTGCTTACTCCTCTATGGCTCTTACGTACAAGCACACACCACAAAGTTCTTCCCCAACTTCTTGCACCCTATATTGCTCATATCCTATGCAACCTGCCCCACTTCTTTTGAGTTAATAAAGTGGCCAAAAGAGACACCATATGGTCCATCACCACCTTGATCTCTCTACCCCATCACATAATGAAGTGCCACCGATGGACATAGCCTTCTCCAAAATACTGCTTCTCAGATGTGATAAAATGACCACCACCAGCACTGGAAAACTTGAGTTGCCATAACTCCCAAGAAAAAACGTGCCTGACACCAAACTCCAAGCACCTAAAACACCTTGGTCTCGCCGGACTAAAACAATTCCTCTACATACACATCATGGTATCATTGCATGCCCTGACCATCAATCTCCAGAAAGCCACTTCCCTTTGACATAGATCTGAATGTAAGGCTTTAATCTACTATATAAATGTCACATTTGGCATACACACCTTGCTAGCACTAGTTGTATCATGCACTTAGTATCTGCCAAGCACTTTGCCATAGCCCATGATCCCTATATCTCTTTGTTCTATCTCAACTGATCCCTGAAAATGCTTAGCCCATATTTGTTTAGAACCATCTTGTTTAAGATCTCTGTAAATTGATTCATGACTTATTTCTTTGTCTCTTTCCTTGCACCTTGGAACTTTGGATCCACCATGTATGTTGTCATGTGTAAACGAGAGGCACATGAATCCCACCTCGATCTGCAAAGAACATAGATCTCTGCATATTGCTCTACATCCGGCTCCAGTTGTGCAAGTTTCTCGATCATGTGATCCATTGCCTCATAAACCTTGCCAATGCAAGGGTCCATGCCATCCACAACCCAAAGCAAATGGATCATCGGTTTGACATGTGTGTCTAGACTCTTGAGCTCCTTCCATATCTCAAGATCCTCTGCCTTCTTCTTGCACACAATCCCAGCTACATTCTTTGCATAGGGGGATGTGGTGAACTCATCACTATGATGAAGACCTTTTCGACCGCATTTTAACCTTTAAATAACCTTCTCACAAAGAGAAAATTGAATGTGAAGCAGTTGTCTAAATACTTGAGAAGCACTTTTCCACCTGACCTCTTGAGGTACTTGCATCGAATGAAATTGGGTTTTTTAATGATATAAACAATCTTTACTACACCTGCAATGATTGATGTGATCTGTTCTAGCTTGTCAATGTCTTTTAAAAGGTTTCTCAAGCAGTGTTCCATGCAAAAGAACATTATCACATGCAGATATAAGTGGCCCTCTACAATAGATGTTGCTGCCATGTTTGATGCCTTCCCATATGTGAAAAAGGACATCACATGTTCCTCGCTTATCATTTCTATGGCCAATGTCCACTCTGTGGCGACGACATCAGTGGACTTTCCACTCTTGGTGGCATCTTGAGAGTGCACAAAGTACATCTCTCCACTTGAGTATGGAACGAGTGAAATGTGTGAGTGGGAGCGTGCGTGAGTGTGTGTGCACCAATGAAGAAGAGAGGAGACTTGTGTTTGCAAGGGCTAGATCTCACTATCAACATGTGAGCCCCCTTATTCTATTATGTACATAATGAATAATTATAGTGGACGGAATCTTGGCCTAATTGGCCACATGGGGCTTTACCCCAACAACCTCCAACGTAAAGGCAAATGTGGCCATGAGAGAGAAAAAAACTCCATACAAAACGTGTACAATGCCATCACAACTATGAACTCAATCAACGCCTACTAGCTCACTAAATCTATGTGTATCCAGATCTAATTGTAGAGAAAGTATAGAGGGATCGACCACATACTCCTCACCAAAGCCGCACACATCGTGCAAATATCTCACCATACACTGCAAAGTGACCCTATGCTCAAGGCCAATATTAGCCAATGCACTGGTAGTTTCTCCCACTGCTAATGTCCATGCCTCATCTCTCTACATGGATGCATCTCACAAAAAGATTATGCTATCTCACAAAGATTATGCCAACACTAGCACCTCTTGCTATGACTAGCTGTCCACGACACAATCTGGAACTATGCTCATCCAACACTACCTATATAGCATCCTCTATATGATAATTGACTCACAGAGTTCAAGCTTTGCGTCAAACCTACCAGCACATGGCATACATCTTGCAGCATGTATGATGTACCACCTGACAACAATAGTCTGGCATCTCCTACACCAACTATGTCATGCACTGAACCATCAATTAGACACATGCATCCAAGCATATACCACTAGCATATGTGCTAAACAACTAAGGACTTGGCATGATGTGAAATCTGGCACTCGCATCTAGTATCCAATGCAAAGGTAATGTGTCGTCAAAAATGGACATAAGAAAGTCAGGATTAAATATGGAAGCAAAGTCAACATCTTCGTCATGTGTAGCCATATATGCTACATTGCTCCCACATCATCCAAAGTGATAGCATTAATAGCATCCCTCTTGTTTTCTCTCTTACGTTGTCTTATTCCTTAAAAACAATACCTACGTACATGCCCGGTATGACCACAATGCCAACATATAACATCTTTATATCTTCAAGATCGTCCTTTGACTATAGGCATCTCTCTAGACTCATTTGTACCAAAATCATTGCACAATCTTTGCCATACATCTCTAATTGTACATGCATCCAAACCAATGTGATAGGCAAACTCACCAAGGTGTAATATGATCGTCAAACATGAAAACTCATCCAAGTTCTCACACTCATCATCAATCATAGACTCTAGCCCAGCATCCATGCCCTGTAGTGGCAACACTTGGCCCAACTGAGTCAATGCATCATGCATACTTGCTTTCCAATGCTCAAATTTTGAACCATGAAACTTTGTATGGAAAAGCATAAACCCTGACAATGATGTACATGTCAAATCCATGGCGATAACCTGTGACATGATCAAGCACAAATTGATCAATTGAAAATAGCGAAATCCTGGCTAACTCATACACCAAGCACTGTCAAAATACAACATAAGCTAGCAGCATAAGTTGTCCAAGAGAATTGTCAGCAAATATGACAATCAATGTAACAATACAAGTGATCAAAACCAGTCAAATGAGCTCGCTCTGATCCAAGAGCACTATGTACTATGTGATAACCGATAAATCTATCATCAACAATCTCCATCCTGAAGAGATTATAGCATACATGTCAAATGACATAATCCAATGAGCAAACACTCTCACAATGTGATGCCAAAACACCATGGCAGAGCAACCACTGAATGCCAAAATGCAATCAAATCACAATCGCAAACCATGCACATAAACAAATAAAGTCGCAAGAAAAATCCGGCAATGTTTCAACAGTATATTGGCTATCTAACCATAATAACCATACATGCCATAAACATGCTTAAAACCATGATCAAATCATGCACAAAATACACACTCAAGCATGTATGAGCTCCGTCCCCAAAGTCTCAAGTCCCTGAACCTCAAAAACAATCATGTAATTCCAAACACAAAGTGCAACACCACCGGAACTTTGAAAGCGAGGCGTATACTAGCATAAACTTGAATGCAAACCAACCAAAATATGGAGCAAATTGATGCTCAAAAAAGCTGAAGATCAGCCCACATATGCCATTGCAAGGTGAAGAATATCATCCACCAAAAATCACACATCATGTGAATTCACATGGCAATACAAACGAGCATCAAGCATGCACCAAATTTAAATCAAATGAGCATCCGAATTAGCTGAAAATTCAGCTCACAATCATGCTAGAAATGCTTGCAAAACTCTCTGCAAATCCGTGCACCACACTTTCCAAAATTTTCTCAATCGCACAATTAGTCAATGCACATAACCTATGATGAATCCACTCTCAATCGTGAGAGTCCACAAGAGTGCATATATCTACAAGATGTTCTGAGCGTGTGTGCATAAATTTTTTGAAATTCTCAATCCACGCTCTCTTTACTGAGGGCCAAACATAAATGTGCAAAACAAGAGAACCACAAAGCTCAATCTGAGCTCTTTGAATGTAGTAAATGTTGAGCTTATATGTGAAGCTACTCAATATATGTCTTCTATATATATGGCACCCAGGTCCCCTCTATATATACATCATCGCACTGGAATCGATGTGGTCTACAAATTTGCAGAAGAAAGTTTTTTCAAATTTTGCACCGATTTTGAGTTATCGTTCGCGTCTGCGTACATACCTGAAAAGCAAATTTCATTTTATGTTTTTGATTTTTCTGCTAATTGAAAACGAGTTTGTAGAAACTACCCGCACACGGCAACGGAATCAATGTGGTCTAAAACTTTGCAGAAGAAATGTTTTTCAAATTCTACATCGATTTTGACTTATCGTTCGCAGACTGCGTACATGCCTGAAAAGCAACTTTGCTTTTTGATTTTGATGTTTCTCCTGATTGAAAACGATTTTGCAAAAACAATCTACTGTTGGCATCGGAATCGATGTGGTCTACAACTTTGCAGAAGACAAATTTTCCAAATTTTGCACCCATTTTGAATTATTGTTGGCGGACTGCGTACATGTCTGAAAAGCAACTTTTGCTTTTTGTTTTCTCTTTTTCTCCTAATTGAGAACGATTTTGCAAAAACAGCCCACGAAGGCACTGAAATAGATGCGGTCTATAACTTTGTAGAAGAAAGTTTTTTTTTTCAAATTCTGTACTGATTTTGAGTTATCGTTGACGGACTGCGTACATGCCTGAAAAGCAACTTTCGTTTTTTGTTTTTTTATTTTTCTCCTAATTGAGAACGATTTTGCAAATACTATTTGCTCGAGCCATTGGAATTGATGTGGTCTACAACTTTGCAGAAGAAAGTTTCTCTAAATTCTGCACCGATTTTGGGTTATCGTCTCGGACTGCGAATATGTTTGAAAAGCAAAATTTTACTTTTTGCTTTTGATTTTCCTCATAATTGAAAACTTCTCAATTATATTTTGTTTCATGAATTTGTTATTGACATAACTTTGCTGCAGAAGCCAGTTACATATCGTTCCGATTCAGTCGAGCCATTGATGATCGTCCAAATTCTATCAAGCTACTGTTGGTACATGATCTCTTGTTATATGATATACTCCTTCATTAATTCTCGTATAATTAATCTTCTAGAGATATAGTTTACGTCGTTTCATTGATAATTTCTCGTTGATACCATAGTGATTTTGATGGTACCATGATGATTTTTTGTTAGTACTTTGGTCATGGTGATTTTCGTTGATACCATAGTGATTTTGATGGTACCATGATGATGTTTTGTTAGTACTTTGGTCATGGTGATTTTCGTTGATACCATGATGATATTTCATTGATACCATGGTTATTCTCGGTGATGCCATGATGATATTTTGTTGATACCATGGTTATTCTCGGTGATGCCATGATGATATTTCGTTGAATCCATGGTGATTTTCATTGATACCATGATGATGTTTCGTTGATTCCATGGTGATTCTTGGTGATACCATGATGTTGTTTCGTTGATACCATGGTTATTCTCAGCGATATCATGATGTTGTTTCGTTGATACCATGGTTATTCTCGGTGATGCCATGATGTTTTTTCGTTGATACCATGGTTATTCTCGGTGATATCATGATGTTGTTTTGTTGATACCATGGTTATTCTTGATGATACCATGATTTTGTTTTGTTGATACAATGATTATTCTATGATGCTTTTCGTTGATATAATGATGATTTATTTATTTATATTGATACAATGATGATATTTTGTTAATACTTTGATGATACTCATTGATATCACTACGTTGATAAATGTTGTTTTATGTAGTATATACACATGTCATTTGCATCACGTATCATGCATCTTGTACTTTTTATGTTCATACAAGTTTATGTCCGTATATGTTGTCGTGCATATATATGTCGTCAAAAAAGTGGTGTCACTAACCATCTCTTATGGCATTGTGAATGTAATTATTTCACTAACGATGCTAATAATTATCATGACTATGTTTTTTTAGTCTATGATCTATGTAGGATTGATCAAAAAATTGATTTCATGAAGACAAACTTGGTGACAATAAAAGATTTACGAACGCATGTTTGGTGATGACAACATGAAGATATGTTTGATGATACGATAGTGATGACAAGCTACATAGCAGATTCATGGAGACACTTTTGATTACGAGCTAATCGATAGCCTTTACACCTCTTTATTGAACCTTTGTATTCATTATTGTATTTGATAGGATAGGAGTAATGTAACTCCTCATAAAACATTCATTGTAAAAGGAGTGATGTAGCTCCTCATAAAATATTCATTGTAAAAGGAGTGATGTAGCTCCTCATGAACATTTGTATATTCAATGATTTTCTTTTAATATAACGGTGGGTGTATATAGAGTTGTGGGTTTTTCCCTTGATCCCCCAAGGGTTTTTTCATCCACAGTTAGGGACCCTTATTTGAGCGGGGGTGTTGAGCGTATATGTGAAGCTACTCAATATATGGCTTCTCTATATATGGCACCCAGGTCCCCTCTATATATACATCATCTCATGTGTGTATTCTACACACTTTGGGGCTCTATTCATGTGCTATCTCTTTCTCTCTCAGTACTAAGTCACCACGTTATGCATACATGACTTGCACATTCTTGCAACTTTTCAAACACCGTACAACCAGTTTTCCCATATCTCTCAAACCCTCGACAATTTCTAGAAACTTCCTGCTGCAAATTAGTTGTAGATCTCAAAAAAACGGTTTGGAATGATGGAAATGGGCATGAAATGAGTTGTTTTTATAGGTCAAAACAAATCTATAAAAATCTACAGCTGTGTATCCTAGATCTGCAGGTAGTTTATCAAATGTATAACAAAATTGGTGCTGAATTTGGAGAAACTTTCAACTTGAAAGTTGCAGACCACAACATTTCCAGTGCCTGCATTGGGAACCAAGTTGAAAATCGACCTTTTTTGCAACCAAAATTCTACGGCAAAATAGTGCTGAAAATTTCACACCTTCATCGCAATCTCCACTACATTGATGTGCTTTCCGTGATCGCCATACGCTCTAATACCAATTGAAGTGTTCACGTGGAAGCACGTGTGATTGTGAGTGCAGCAATGGAGAAGAGAGGAGAAGAAGAGACTTGTGTTTGCAAAAGTGAAAACTCACTACCAACATGTGAGACCCCTTATTTGATTATGTACATAATAAATAAGTATAGTGGGTGGGCGCCTGTTATAACTAGCCACAAGGGGCTTTACTTCAACAACGAGGCCATGGATAGATCTCTTCCATGTATTTCTCCACCCGTCAACAATGAGGAAAATGCCATGTTTTTTCCCAAGGCCGTTGAATATTAAGTGTTGCTTGTTCCACGATCACTTTCTCTCAATCAAGAAAAGTGGTTCGCAGAGCTTTTGAAGATGGTGGCACATAGCCAGTGACACACTCTCCTATCACTGCAACATGGATTTCTAATATCCAAATTATTATGATCACACATAGAAGAGGTGAGTATCATTATTCAAGGTTAAACTTTATAGATCATATTGGTGGAACAATGAGAATGGAAGAAATGAGAGAGAAGATAAGCTTACCAAGCGGCGACAAATGGGATATGGTCATGATAAAAAAAATCGGGTAACGACGGCATCCACCTCTTCTTTTTGATTTGAGTCCCAAGAGGTGGCAAGGGTCCTTTGGCAACAAATTGGATCGGACAAAGATCCACTACCACCAGCACCGAGTAGAGTGGAAGAAGGAGAACTGAGGGTCTTTGGGTTGATAGCTTTGCGTGTAGACTTCGATTTATGGTTGAATTTTTTATCCTATTCCTCTAGATCCTTCCTCTTCTTGATGCTTACATTGGTGCAAAATCTCACCTCATGTCCCAACAAACAAAAAAGTGTGCCAAACAAAAAAAAGCCGCCCTTTCTGATGGTAAGAGCATAGATTGCATACCCATGCATGAGCACCTCTCACCACTGATAAGGTGCCTTCTGAAGTCACTTCATCCTACCATGACCATTCCTTCGGCTTTTGAGTGTTTCACACATGAACAGAAGGGGTTGTACAGAAAGAAGAGGCCATGGATTATCCAAGAAAGAGAGAGAGAGAGCTTGAGCTTTGAGGGTCTGAGAGAGAGGGCTTGAGAGAGAGCGTCTTGACTCCTTGAGAGATTGAGGGAAAGTATTCACTAAAGGGAGAGAGATCTTGAGTAAAAGTGAGAGAGAGCTTCAGAGCTTCAGAGCTTGAGGGTAGATCATAGAGCTTGAGCCTTGATAGCAAAGGGGGGGGGGGGGGGGGGGGGGGGGGGGGGAGAGAGAGAGAGAGAGAGAGAGAGAGAGAGAGACTTGTTGCAATTACGAAGGAAAGGGGTGAGGCGGGGTGCATTTTATAAGGGCTTTGCAAGTTTTCTCCCCTCCAATTCCCATGTTTGTCCGTACAGAAGCCGCCCATTTCTTCCTGTTTCGGTTCATTTTGGCCCATTCCCTTTCATTCTAGTCGTGTCGTTCCGGTATCAAGGCACCATCCAAAACGATATATGTTTTTGGGCCGTTCCAAGAAATCAAGCATTATCGAAATGCCATTGCGGCATTCCAAGCATGTGGAAGCACGTTCCTTGGTAACTTTGGCTATAGAGCATAATTCTCTACCCAAATGCACTAGTCCTTATGTCAGGCGCCCCTTTAGGTACTCTCTTTTATATTAGTGATACACAGAGTACAACTGTGAGGAGCCACTCTCTGCAGTGAGTAACCATACATTGATTTGCCAAAGAGGACCCCCAAGGCATTCTTTTTATAGGCACTCTGGCCAAAAGAAAAAGCAACCAAAAAGCTAGTGCCAAAAGCCTCGGGGGTTTCACTATGACTAAAACTACCATATCACGTGTGTTCAAGACATGTTTGTAAAACCCCTTATCTGTGAATTTTGTTAGGAATATAATGTACCCTTTTCTTTAAAAATTTGTAATTTTTTATTAAATTTGAAAATATAATTTCCTTTTGTATATATATTTCTATAAGTTTCAAGAACTTTAAATACCCTTATGTTGAACTCACGTGATAGGTTACATTTTTCTTAGGTGACCTCCCCGGGCCAAAAGCACTATCAGTTAGAAGGATGGCGGCCTTGGCCTCTTACATTCCTTTGCACCCCCAAATCCCAAAAAGTAAGCATATTTCATAATAGGTTGCAAAAGCTCCTAGCATCAACCCTACCACGTCACCCTCATCCAAGATGTCAGCACGGATCCACTGCAAATTGCAAGGCAATTCCATCACACTTACGGGTCCTAACTTTCTATTAGCACTTTCTCTCCTCTTCCACTTTCTCACCACATCACCCAGTTGTGACATTTACAAGGGGGTAGGAGGTTCCATGGCTGCATTTTCTATGCAATACAAGGCCTTGTACATGACTAGTTCACGCTTGAGAGTAGCAGCCTCAATAAATCAACATAGACACGATGGTTCCATGAGCAGTGAGATTTGCTGCTAAAAGAAATTTTTCCAATATATGGCCCCTGACTGGAGCCAAGCATAACTTTCACACTTCAAGACAGGTCTAATAGAAACATGAAGTGGTGTCCGACTCAATTGGCTAAAACTTAAATTTTCACATTAATAGATTCATAACTTTCACACTTCAAGACAAGGTAAGCATTGTATTCACATTGTAAGCACTCTTTATTCTAACTAAGGGCCGAGTTGTACCACATGCTAGTGGGGGCAAGGTGGGTAAAGCTATTCATAAGGTTGCAACCTTATTACCAAAAAGAGAAAAGGTAAAGTTCTATTTTAAAGGGAAATGGGGGAGAGCTGTGATAGGAGAGGAGAGGCCTAAAGTGAGGAGACACTTTCACTTCCAAAAAAATAGCTTAAACCCTTCGATTTTCAAAGTGATAGTAGGGTTAAGAATTAGCTTTGACATTCCAGGAGAGAAACATGGATCACCTTTATTTTAGTAAGTACTATCCCTACTAACCCATGGTGCCACTCAGCTCTAAGAAAACGCTTTGTATCATCATCCTAAGTGTTGTTTGTTTTGGCCTGTGAAAGGCCTTATGGTTGAGTGTGCAACATTGTTGCAAAACCCAATCCGTTGGACCTATTTGTGGGATGGGCGCCACATGTTGGGGTTAGTAAAGTCTCATTATCAACCTCTACTGACCTCTTTTTGTCGTGCTCCTTGAAAATTTGGCACACACAAGTCTTGTGCGTGTGGTTGTTGCAGTCGTGTCATGGCTACTTTTAATGCGTTTTCATCACACTAGACATCTTTATGATTGTCTGCATTTTATTATTGGAAGGTGCTAGTCCTTTTCAAGATCGTCTGAGTCATCATTTTGTTGTGGGAGGGTGCGTTCAATCACATCCTTGTGTAGCCTCAAGCTTTACATTCTTTGCTATGAAGCGAGTATGAAGCTTTGTTTTCTCATGTGCGAACTTCAAACTCGTTTTGGTGCCTGAATGCCCACATCTTTGGATGGTGCCCCATTGTGTAAAGGAAAGTTTTATAATGCTTCTTTGCATGTGGAGGGTGTTTTGTGTGGTGGAGGGTTCTGGCAGGTCATTCTTGCAGGGTCATCAATATGGTGGGCGGTCTCTCCTTCGTGGTGTTTTTTACCGCACAGTTGTGAGTAGGTGAGTGACATGTACCTTTTTATTCTTATTTTCTTGTAGCATTAGTTATACCAATGTTACTCACTTTGAACTTCTATTTTATAAGTCATCTATATCCCAACAATCCACCAACCAAAACTTTGGTTCGTAATTCCGTAACACCTTGGGGGAGAACCATTTTTTCCACTAATGAAATGGAGAATATCCTTGACCCTCTTCAACCTCCAACTTTGGATGAGGTGGAAACAGAGGAGAGGGAGGTCGATGAATCAAGTCCGGTGGCAGCAAGTCCTAGCGAGGATGATTGTATGATGAAGATGATGAGATGGAGGATGACGAACTCGAAGATGATTAAGGCAATGCATCCACAAACAACAATTCTGTTTCGTTGTTTATTGATTTAGGAGCCATGGGCTTAGCAATGGAGGATGCTTCATGTAGAGATCTTTTCGTAGATGATTCATAAACATTTTGCAGTTATGAAGTTTTTTGGTCGTGTAATCCATTCATCTCTCTCTCTCCCCTCTTCCTCTCTTTAGATTTGAGAATATGCTCAATTATATTAATCAATTGACAATGATTATTTTAGTTGTAACAAAGTGTAATCTTATATCCCGCACCTCCTTCTCCCCCCCCCCCCCTCTCTCTCTCTCTCTCTCTCTTCTTTTTTAAATTTGAAAATTATATACAATATTTGTTAATTTTTATTAAGAGGAGGAAAATACCAAAATTTGAGGGGGGGGGGGGGGGGGGGGGGGCGGCGGGGTTAAGCCAAAATTTGAAAGTTTAGGAGCTAAATTTGGCTATCGGATATAACAATGGTAATAGGCACCGTAATAACAACGGTAATAACATCAAAAATACTTGCGGGAATATTTTAAACACAAAAAAAACCCCGCCCTCCTGTCTCTTGTTTCTCTACTTGAATTTGAACCTTCTCTCTACAAACGCTATAAACACTTGGATATTTTCCTAGTGAGAAAATTCCATGCTCTGATCATCATTAGGTGATCCGCTACTTGTGCTACCCTCACCACCAACAATTCCATTTCAAGATGCCATAACAATAGAGGAGCTCCAATGAATTTTTGATGCAAGCACTTGAAGCCAAAAAGGAGGAGCAACATACAAGCTCTGATATCAATTCACACAAGAGCCTCACAAAGATTTGAATCCGACACAAGACACAGAGGAAGCTTCAACAACATTCACGAGAATAACTCACATGCTAGCATATGCACTCACTTAGAATCTGAGCATTTACAACATACAGAAACTGACAAGCCTTCTCAAGGTAGACTAAATACTAGAAAAACAATCTTCCACCATAGAACAAGACCTCAAAGGTCAGATGTTACAAAAATATTGAGTCTTGCTCACACATTTAGCATAACATCATACATAATGTCTGATTCACCATCTTGAGCAACAAAGGTCACAACAAACTCACATCAACACAAGAGCTTACACAACACAAGCTTTATCTTGGGAGAGACCGAAGTTGCACAAAGCACTTTACAATACAACTCCCCTTGCCTTCTATATAAGGTACAAGAAGCACATAAATATACAAATGTGGAGCTCTCTCTAGGAGATCTCAGAGAGAAGTCTAAAGAGAACATTGGGTAGGAATCAATAGAATCCAAAAAAGTGCGAGGTATGAAGAGTCACCTTGAGGGAAGTGCCAAGGGGCCTGTGAAAGTTATAAAACAAAGTTCTTATATTGTAATTGAGCATCTCAATGAAGGAACAAGTTTGCAATCTATTTGTGTCTTACATAATTTACTCTTACCATAATCCTTTTACTTACAATAATTTACTCTTACCATAATCCTTTGATTTGTGTTAGTATTGAAATGTGGTTCACGAAAACACCAATCTATGATGGGCGTGAGTATTCATTGAAGGGGGAAATCTCCCAATATGTGGCAAGGTTGATCTTTGCAGACTTCCCTAGTCCATGCTAGTTGATTGGTATTCACAATCACACTATAGGTAAAATTTTTTCATGGCTTTGTGTTCGTTATACAATGCATATATGTTATGATGTAATTTCTTAGTTTAACTTTGAGTGTGTAGGTAATGTAAAAGTTGTTCTTGAGTGGAACCACTTTTCCACTGCCTTGGTGAGTGGTGTCATGGAAATTGCCGATGTTCACTTGGTAGACGAGGGTTTCTTGGTGACTTTGTCTCTTGCGCAACATTTGGGGGATCTTGTTATGCAAGCTAATAGATTTAGTTTGCAGCTCCATCGCTTGTGGACTTTGATGTTGATGGGGGATACTTGCATCCAGAGACTGGTGAGCACGTGAGGTTGCCTTCTCTATGTGAAGCTTGCACACGAAATTTAGAGTTCTTCTCTTTAAGGGATTTGTTCTCTCCTTACATAGGTGATGGATCTCACTCTTCGTTTGTTTTATCGTAAGAATGCTCAAAGCATTACACCTCATCATGATAGAAAGGTTGGGGAGGATGTTCCTCTTGAGTGCTTTCCGGCCTCAAGAAACTACCACACAGAGTCTCCACCTCGTTCATCTAACAATTATACAAGGATAGCTGGAGATTTGATTCGAGGGGAGCAGAGCGTATTGAGACTTTTTATAGGTAACTTTCTAGGCATGAACCTTTGTGAATCAGCACACTCATCTTGATAGTTATATGCAAGATCTTGTCGTTAAATTTTGATTATTATGTTTGACACAGTTGGCTGCCAGAAACATTCATATATGAGGATGACCATGTTATGGACATTTTTGCTGGGTGTGGTGGCTTGGGGCTTGCTTGTACAAAGGAGATCCATCACTGTCTATTGCTTCTTCTCTGAGTGTTTAGAGAAGAAATTTTGTGGTCCTCCTCCTGAGGAAAAACACTAGTAAATAAGTAACTTCCCAATGGACAATTATTTTTGTGACTTGACTCTATGTATTGTTTGAGATAGTATTTTTTCAATGCAACAACAATCAACATACGGAGATTGTGGATTTTTCCCTTGTCCCCACAAGGGTTTTTTCACCCACAGTCATGATACATTGATTTGGGATGATGTTTCATATCTCAAATCGAGGATCAATCTATATGTTGTTCAATTATGGGGAAAATGTTGGGTTTGTCATGTCATCATCTTGTTATTGTTGTTCTTATTGGGATTTAGGGTAACACAAGAAAATTCATGCTCAATAATCATCATGTATATGTGTGTGTATGTGTGGTGGGGTCTCTCTTAATGCTCTAGATTTGCATCTCTCTCTCTCTCTCTCTCTCTTTCTCTCTCTTTGGGAAATTGCTTTGTTTTCTTATATTTACAATATCATTTTACATACTGTCATGATTTCTCATCAAACTATTAGTTTGTTGAGGACATGCATCACTCTATCTCTGAAATCTTTTTCCTTCAACACTATTGCATCTTCTATCATCCTGTCTCTGATGACCCTCATTGGCACAGTGTGATTGAATCCTGTATTCTTTTCAAAGACTTCCAGATTTCTCATAGATTTTGTGATGATCTTTCTTATAAATACTATATATATGACATTGTAGTATCAATATGTTGATATTGATATGGTTAGGTTTTTATCAAATCCATGTTGTATTACTATGGCCCTTAATTGTGTTACAAACATGTAGAGCACAATATTTTAACTGCGTACATTATCCTAGTTCAAAAGCTATATACCTTAGTATGTGTAAAAGTTTTCATCTACTTCTGCTACCCACAAAAAGCTCTAACTCTGTAAAGAAAGCTCTAAATGAAAATCTCCTATATTTAATATCTTCACTACCAATTCAACGTCAAAAGAAAAAGTGTCTGCCCAGATACATATATAGCCTATGTTGAGGATATCGAAAGAGGGGCACTCTAGCAACTTGTACACCAAAAGTGTCTCAACATTTGAGAACACCTAGTTCAAAAAAACCTCATGCAAACAACCTCCAAAGGCTAAGGAGACTCAAGACTAGCTACAATCTCAGAAAGGGCTCTTTTGGATCGAGTCTCGGAAGCGGCCGGATAAACTGTCAAAAATGCCAAAAATGGATCCACACGATGTACAATATTTAATAATTGCAACTCAACGTACATGAGAAATTGCAAACAAACAGGTTCTAAGAACTGTTGCACGTTGTAAATAAATCCCTGCGGGGGTATCTGCTCTTAAAGAGATGAATGACACTATGTGTACCCAAGAAAGTATGCATCTATAAACGCATGACCCTCCAAAGGAAAAAGATCCACCAAAATGATTGCCGAGTATGCCTGAAAGGCACAGTACCTCTGAGTATCTCAAAACCAGTAAAACCTATAAAACTCCATTTGTAATATCAATGCAGAATGCCACGCCTCGACCAAGAGAATGATCTACGATCAGATCTCCAATGCTATCCCCACCTATAATGTCGATGCACAATCTACGTCTCTGAGCAGTGTGCTCAAAATAACGTTTCTCTCAAGAGACTGCTAGCACAGAGAGTATCTGCGCTCTATGTCCCACTAATTCAACAAAAATCTATCTCATGGTGGGAATCGTGGACTCGAGAAAAATCTACAGGTGTATGCATCAATCAATTCACAAAAGACATACATCCAATCTCTCCCTGTGTTGAATGATGTGGATGCCTAAAAATCAACATCGAAGATGTCAAAGCCCATGTCAAAGATGCCGAAGTCGATGTCGATGAGAGTCGATGCCAAAGAAGATGGCGATGAGAGTCACTGTCGAAACTAATGTTGACGAGAGTGGATCCTAAAATTGAGAGTACCCGAAATGGTGTAGATGTCCAAAAATTGAAGGTGCACACACACACACACACACGCTCTATGCATGCTGATGTTGAAACCGGAGAAGTTGGACATCTCTACACACACACACACACGACTGGAAAACTCTCTCTCTCTCTCTCTCTCTCTCTCTCTCTCTCCAGATGAGCTAACGATCTGAAAGGTAAAAGCCAACTCAACTCAGTTGAGAGTAAAATTGAACGCAATGTTTCAAACTCCTTTTTTAGGACTATTGTTGAGTATGTCAAAAAATAACACTATTGTGTTGTTTTGAGTTAGTGGTATCTTTACAGTCACCAAGGGTGTGCTTTGAAAACCTCTCTCTCATCGTTGAGCCTTGTCAAACACTATGAAAATCTCCAAGTGTTTACTGTGTTGTTTTATCGCGTTTTGTAGAGAGAAGGTGCAAATTCAAGTAGAGAAACAAGAGAGAGGAGGGCGGGGGGGTTTTTTGTGTTTAAAATATTTTTTCATATATTACCTCTATTAATACCACGTAAATTGTCATTGTTATTACGGCGTAGATTACCGCTGTTATATCCGACAGCCAAATTTCGCGCCTAAACTTTCAAATTCTGGCTTAACCCCCACCCCCCCACCCCTTTTCAAATTTTGGTGTTTCCCTCCTCTCAATAAAAATTAAAGAATATTGTAAAAATTTGTCAAATTTAAAAAAGAAGAGAGAGAGAGAGAGAGAGAGAGAGAGAGAGAGAGAGAGAGAGAGAGAGAGAGAGAGAGAGAGAGAGAGAGAGAGAAAGAGAGAGAGAGAGAGAGAGAGAGAGAGAGAGAGAGAGAGATGAGGGGGATATAAGATTACACTTGGTTACAACTAAAATAATCATTGTCAATTGATTATCATAATTGAGCATATTCTCAAATGTAAAGAGAGGAAGAGGGGGGAGAGAGAGATGAATAGATTACACGACCAAAAAACTTCATAACTACAAAATATTTATGAATCATCTTTCAAAAGATCTCTACATGAGGCATCATCCAATTCTAAGCCCATGGCTCCTGAATCAATAAAGAGAGAAACGAAATTGTCGTTTGTGGATGCGTTGCCTTCATCATCTTCAAGTTCGTCATCCTCCATCTCATCATATTCATCATCATGACAATCATCCTTGCTAAGACTTATTGCCACCGAACTTGATTCATTGTCCTCCCTCTCCTCTATTTCCACCTCATCCAAAGTCGGAGGTGGAAGAGGGTTGAAGATAGTCTCCACTTCATTAGTGAAAAAAATGGTTCTCCCCCGAGGTGTTACAAGAATTACAAACCAAAGTTTTGGTTGGTCGATTGCTGGGATATAGATGACCTATAAAATAGAAGCTCAAAGTGAGTAACATTGGTATAACTAACGCTACAAGCAAATAAGAATAAAAAAGGTACATGTCACTCACTTGCTCACAATTGTGCGGTAAAACTAAATTCTCATTCCTCCTTGTGTGATGCACACTAGAGTCCACCATGTAGAGGCCATTCTCATGTTGTCTAGACACATTTTCAAACCACTTGCACTCGAAGATGAAGGTATGAAAGATTCTAAAATTAACCTTTAGTATCCTTTCAATAGTTCTGCAGTACCTCGCTTCATCACAGTCTGTGTCAAAGTTGCCCATGATGGCCCAATCCATGGTGGTTCTACGCTCGTCAATGTGGCACGTAGAAAAGTGACGACCCTTTGACCACATAGAGTTAAAGGAAAGGCACTACAAAATACAAAAATATTAATTTATATAATACATATTAAAGATAATTTCAAGAAATAGCGTTACAATATGGTTTAGGTGTATGAGTACTCTACCTTTGGTACACAGCCTTGTGCATAATCCTGTTCTTTGCTGGTGATATCTTCTCCGCGCACTTTTGACACGGTCATTCTCTCATGAATCCACTCTGCACTAATGAGACCTGGGAAACATGCAAGGTATCTAGGCACCGGGGGTGCCCTCCGTCCTCCATGTGCTTGTTTCCATGCTTCCCTCTCTTGCAAATGCCTTGCCTTTGCCACTGTCCACAAGTCCACCCACTTGGTCATAATCTTTGCATTGAAAATACAAAAGTTATTGACAACTTGGGATAGATTCATATCCATGTTAAGTAGTTCCCCTTTCCACTTGGCAAGTGTGAAGTCATCCTTGCATCTTCCTTGTATGACCACATGCGAGGCATTGAAGGATCAACTTGTGCCAAAAGGTGTTGTATTTTTAAGTCTTTCCAATATAGAAGCCTAAAAAATATGGAATACCTTGACATACCTTTTGGTGGAGGACACGGAGCCGGATTTTTGTTGTGGTGTTCTTCCCAAATGGTTTCCCAATCTGCCATCGTCAGCTTTAGAGGAGTCTTCCCATTTGTTGGAGCCTTGTGCTTGTTATGCCCTTGGGGGTAAGAAACAATGGTTGTTAGGATAGATTACCTTGCGCAAGGAATCGGGCCTCTCCGTCACCAACGATGGACTGCCAAGTAGGACATGCATTGTGCCCCGATGTGGACAACCCTGCATACATATCATATGGTTAGAGAGATGAGTGAACTAAAGTGAACTTCAGGGAGAGATGCAAAGAGGGAGAGAGAGATAGAGGAAAGGGGTTACCCAAAATCTCTCCAAGCCCAGGGTAGTCGTGCATAATCCACATAAGGACTCCCCTCACAATGGCCTCTCTCTCGCCCTTTGCAAGTGAGTCATTGACAACACGAATGCCTCTCCATTACTTCTCCAACTCCTTGATGAGGGGTTTGAGGTTAACGTCAATATTTTAGACTTTGTACTTCCCTGGAACAAGCAACAAAAGAAGTATATTTCCCTTCTTGGTTGTCTCCAATGGTGGAATATTGTAGCTGACGATCACCACAGGCCAAGTGCTCCATGAAGTAGACTTAGTGCCGAACCAGGTTGAAAACATCACTTGCTAATTCAAGCCTCAACTGTTGAGGCTCCAACCCAAACTCTGGCCATTGAGTTTCAATGTGCCTCCATGTAGGTAAATCGGCAGGGACATGCATCATTCCATCATTTGAGCGATGGTTCGCGTGCCACATGAAAAGCTCCATGGTAGACCTACTTTTAAACATGTGTTGTATGCAAGGAATTAATGGAGAATGTCTCAATACCTTGCGGGGTAGGTGCGTCCTGCTCACTCCTGTCTTGTATCGTACCTCCCCACACATAGGACATGAGGTAGCATGTGCATGCTCATTGCGGTATAGCATGCAATCGTTGACACATGCATGGATGCACTCATACTCCATTCCAAGTGCAATGACATACGATCTAGCTCATCGATGATCTGGAGTCATGTGGTGATCTTCTGGCAACATTTTTCCCATCAAACTACAACAAACATGCGTATTAGTATAATTCCTAGAAGATGGGACCATAATGCGAGTTGAGAGTATATAAAATCCACATTCCATACTTACAGAATTAGTGCATCAACACTTGCATTACTCCAACCAAATTTTGCTTGCAAGTTGAGGACTGCCAATGATGCTCGGAGCACGGAGTACCGTGCACCGTCGTAAAGAGGTGTTCGGGCACTCATCATCAATCTATCCTTTGTTTCGGTAGCCCGTTTAGTGCAGGGCTAACAATCCTCCTCGCACACGTCACGCTCATAAGCTAGTAACTCATCACATATGTCGAACATGTGCTCATCCTCTGCCTCAAAAATGTGTGATGGAGACATCGAAGGAGAGCCAACGGGAGGATCACCATGTGGTGCACCCAAATTGCCCAGTTGCTCTTGCCTCTGCCGTTCGTCCTTGTGCGCCGGTGCACCACCATCAAACACAGACCAATGGGGCACGTTCTCAAGTGATGGGTGATTAGATAGATCATCTCTCCGAGCGCTTTTTCGAGGATGCCAAAGCCGTTCGTTCTCCACATGCTCCAAAGCAATGCGTCTCAAGCAAGGAATTGCCCTTTTGCACTTGGTGCAAAGACAAGGGAGTTTTTCCTTGAGCCAACGATCGTGCTCAGGGCCTCTGAGGGGACCACAATCATCCGAGTTGATGTCTTGCACAAGCGAAATGTTGTTTATTTATTCATGTGTCCTAAAAAATAAATAATTAGAAAAGCCCTTAATTCCATTAAAAAAATACATAAACAACATTTTCAAAAGGAATAAATGAATTAACTTTATTTTTAACTAAAAGAGAACTTAAAAAATGCAATTAATAAACATTTAAAAGTACTACAAAATAAAGTATCCTTAAAAAATAAAAAATCTTCATCAAAAAACTCGAAAGGCTACTAAAAAATGAAATAATGTATAGCTAAGATTAGAGGGGGTGGAAATGAACCCCCCCCCCCCCCACCTCGGATTCGCATGTATCCGTTTGAAATGATCGGCCTCGGTAATAGACGCAGTAATGGGCGCGTTAATACTCGCGGTAGTGCCTGGTGCCTAAAATAGGCAAGAAGGCAGAGTATGCCGCATTTTTGTTTCATACTCTGCGTTCTTGCTCTCCGCCATCGCTCCCAAGATGTCCCCCCCACCCCCCCCCCCCCCCCCCCTTCCCTCTCTCTCCTTCTCCAAGTTGCCCCCCCCCCCCCCCCCCCCCCCCTTCTCTCCCTTCCCTCTCTCTCCTTCTTCAAGCTTCCCACGTTTTGTCGAAGGGGGTTTCGTCCAAGTTTCCGTTGTCGTCTTTGGAAGCACAACATTGAAGGGGGTTTTCCGCCATCGTCTTTGGAAGCTCAACCTAGCCGAAGATCAACCGTGCTAGAAAGAAAGAGGTAAACACAAAACAAAGCACCTCCCCCCTCTCTCCCTTTTGTTTTCTACTACTACTACTACTACACACACACACACACACACACAAAAATAAAATAAAAATTAAAAAAATAGAGAATCCATAACATACCTCGTTCATTTGAAAATGGTTGTTTTGCTCGGCTTGTTTGGAAATGGTTGCTTTGCTAGTCTTGTTTGGAAATGATTGGTTTGCTCCACTTGTTTGGATAGAATGTTAGATAGACATGTTAAGTTTGTTAGATAAAAATAGAGAGTGAGAGAGAGATAAATGAAGAAAGAGAGAGAGAAATAGATAAAGAGAGAGAAGGGAGATAAATAAAGAGGGATAAATAAAGAGAGAGGAGAAGGGAAATAGATAGAGTGGGAGAAAAAGAGAAAGTGCTACAAACGGGAGCGCGGAAGGCCCTGCAAATACCAAGAATAATATACTGCAAACCATAAAATATACTAATCGACATACCTAGCAATTTCATAAGTGCATAATCGCATGATACACGAACAGGGGGAGATAGAGAGCGAGATAGAGCGAGAGAGAACGTGCAGATGCACCTCCTAGAGCGGAGTTCCACACCGGCACGAAAAGAGAGAAGAGAGGAGGGGAGAGAAGAAACACACAGGAACTGGGTACAATCTCCCCCCGTGCAAGAGAGCATTTCCCTCTTGCATGTATTTCATTTAAAGATTCTTGAATGCTCAAAAATGAATACACATTGGCCGGCCGACACAAATGACCATAGCTCCTAATGAGCACTTGAGTAATAAATATACAAATCCCATATCCATAACATACTCCGGGGTCAAAAAAGCAACTGTCCTCAGTTGAAAGGTACATAAGTGGTGGAGTCGAATGAAAGGTACAAAACTTTGAGAAGATTCCTGCATAGCACAAGGAGTAACTAAAAACAAAAAGAGGAACAATGATTAGTAGGAAGCAATTGAAAAGTGCAAAAATGTGTAACATGTGTATGGTGTGATGGGAGTGCATGAAGTAAATATACAGAGGTGCGGTGTGTAACCTTGGTCAGCAATGTTGTTCCAAATAAAGCACCATCTATCACTTTTTCAACTTTCCATACCACTGCATCATATCCGTTCATATCAATCCATACCCAATGTGGTGGGTCAGTTCCACATATAATGTAACCATGGAGAGTCCTGCCTGATCAGCGCGTAGGCACTATAATACATATGTATTAGCAACCATTCCATAACATTATTGCAAAGTGGAGAGTCCTGCCTCACAAGGCGTAGGC